>NW_022261981.1:9675659-9690659 GCF_002021735.2 Oncorhynchus kisutch | reverse complement strand
AAAAGCCGGTGTGTGTGTGTGTGTGTGTGTGTGTGTGTGTGTGTGTGTGTGTGTGTGAGATAAAAAATACAAATCTGTCTGAAAGCTTAAAAGGTTAAAACTCTTATCCCACTCTCAGATAAACAGTGGACAGGTTAAAAGCTCTTATCCTACTCTCATATACACATAGGACAAGTTTTAAGCTCTTATCCCTCTCTCATATCAACATAGGACAGGTTAAAAGCTCGTATCCCTCTCTCATATAAACATAGGACAGGTTAAAAGCTCTTATCCCTCTCTCATGTCAACATAGGACAGGTTAAAAGTTATTATCCCTCTCTCATATCAACATAGGACAGGTTAAAAGCTCTTATCCTACTCTCATGTCAACATAGGACAGGTTACAAGCTCTTATCCTACTCTCATATCAACATAGGACAGGTTACAAGCTCTTATCCCTCTCTCATATAAACATAGGACAGGTTAAAAGCTCTTATCCCTCTCTCATGTCAACATAGGACAGGTTACAAGCTCTTATCCCTCTCTCATAGCGACATAGGACAGGTTAAAAGCTCTTATCCCTCTCTCATATCGTCATAGGACAGGTTAAAAGCTCTTATCCCTCTCTCATATCGACATAGGACAGGTTAAAAGCTCTTATCCCTCTCTCATATCGACATAGGACAGGTTAAAAGCTCTTATCCCTCTCTCATATCGACATAGGACAGGTTAAAAGCTCTTATCCCTCTCTCATATCGACATAGGACAGGTTAAAAGCTCTTATCCCTCTCTCATATCAACATAGGACAGGTTAAACATTCTTATCCCTCTCTCATATCAACATAGGACAGGTTAAAGTATCTTATCCCTCTCTCATATCAACATAGGACAGGTTAAAAGCTCTTATCCCTCTCTCATATCAACATAGGACAGGTTAAAAGCTCTTATCCCTCTCTCATATCAACATAGGACAGGTTAAAAGCTAATATCCCTCTCTCATGTCAACATAGGACAGGTTACAAGCTCTTATCCCTCTCTCATATCAACATAGGACAGGTTAAAAGCTCTTATCCCTCTCTCATATCAACATAGGACAGGTTAAAAGCTCTTATCCCTCTCTCATATCAACATAGGACAGGTTAAAAGCTCTTATCCCTCTCTCATGTCAACATAGGACAGGTTAAAAGCTCTTATCCCTCTCTCATGTCAACATAGGACAGGTTGCAAGCTCTTATCCCTCTCTCATAGCGACATAGGACAGGTTAAAAGCTCTTATCCCTCTCTCATATCGACATAGGACAGGTTAAAAGCTCTTATCCCTCTCTCATATCGACATAGGACAGGTTAAAAGCTCTTATCCCTCTCTCATATCGACATAGGACAGGTTAAAAGCTCTTATCCCTCTCTCATATCGACATAGGACAGGTTAAAAGCTCTTATCCCTCTCTCATATCGACATAGGACAGGTTAAAAGCTCTTATCCCTCTCTCATATCAACATAGGACAGGTTAAACATTCTTATCCCTCTCTCATATCAACATAGGACAGGTTAAAGTCTCTTATCCCTCTCTCATATCAACATAGGACAGGTTAAAAGCTCTTATCCCTCTCTCATATCAACATAGGACAGGTTAAAAGCTCTTATCCCTCTCTCATATCAACATAGGACAGGTTAAAAGCTAATATCCCTCTCTCATGTCAACATAGGACAGGTTACAAGCTCTTATCCCTCTCTCATATCAACATAGGACAGGTTAAAAGCTCTTATCCCTCTCTCATATCAACATAGGACAGGTTAAAAGCTCTTATCCCTCTCTCATGTCAACATAGGACAGGTTAAAAGCTCTTATCCCTCTCTCATATAAACATAGGAAAGGACAAACAATGGAAAGCATCACTGTAATAATGTACTTAGTACAACACAGTGTGTACTGTATGTATAATGCCCAGTACTTAGTAAAACACAGTGTGTACTGTATGCATAATGCCCAGTACTTAGTACAACACAGTGTGTACTGTATGTATAATGCCCAGTACTTAGTAAAACACAGTGTGTACTGTATGTATATTGGAATGTCCAGTACTTAGTAATACACAGTGTGTACTGTATGTATATTGCCCAGTACTTAGTGAAACACAGTGTGTACTGTATGTATAATGCCCAGTACTTAGTACAACACAGTGTGTACTGTATGTATAATGCCCAGTACTTAGTAATACACAGTGTGTACTGTATGTATATTGCCGAGGCAGGACAGGGTTATACCCTAACCCCAGTCTAACCCTGTCGAGGCAGGATAGGTACATGCCCCAGTCTATCTCTGCCGAGGCAGGACAGGTACCTACTCTAACCCCAGTCTAACCCTGCCGTGGCAGGACAGGCACCTACCCCAATCCCAGTCTAACCCTGCCGTGGCAGGACAGGTACCTACCCCAACCCCAGTCTAACCCTGCCGTGGCAGGACAGGTACCTACCCCAACCTCAGTCTAACCCTGCCGTGGCAGGACAGGTACCTACCCCAACCCCAGTCTAACCCTGCCATGGCACGTGTGAGGATTCCTGAACAGTTGAGTCATTGCAGGCACAGCTGCTCCCAATTACCAGCCAATAGCAGGCCATGCCACTGCAGGACTCTACCTACACCATGTGTGTCTGGCTATACGCATGTTCCTCTCTCTCTCATCCTATCACACAGCTGGATTTACACCTACCCTCTGTGGCTGAACCAATCACTGAGCTGCTACTGAACGTGGTCTGTGATGCCGTAAGGGAAAGATTTCAGCCAGAACACTAAGATGTAATATACTGGAGTGTGTGTGTGTGTGTGTGTGTGTGTGTGTGTGTGTGCGTGTGTGTGTGTGGGTGTGTGTGTGTGTGTGTGTGTGTGTGCGTGCGTGAGCGTGTTTGTGTGTGTGTGTGTGTGTGTGTGTGTAGGGAACAGGAGTCCCCTCCTCCTAATTCCAACCCTTTCCTCCCTGGAGGTTAATACCTCTCCTGTAATAGGGGCCACGTAGCCCTCCGAACGCCACACAGAGACTGCGTACCAAATCACACCCTATTCCCTATCAGTGTTAAGGGTTCCTAGTCAAAAGTAGTGCACTATGTAGGGAACAGCGTTTGGGAACGTTACTTAAAAAAATAACTTGTGACGTGACATCGTTACTTCCATTAAAAGTAACTTATTATATTATGTTACTTCCATTAAAAGTAACTTATTATATTATGTTACTTCCATTCAAAGTAACTTATTACTTGATGTGGAAAGTAACTCGCTACATTACTTTTTGCGTTACCAAAACCCATTTTGAAGATGCCTGGCGCATGTTGGTCATTCGTCTGCTACTTCCTTTTAACACTAGGAAAGCCGGCTATCGACAACCCCATTGGTTACCTATAAGCCAATGACACGTCTTCTGGAATGCATCATTCTAAACAGTCTAATACATACCTTTTATATAGCTCTATGCCTACCGCTAAAATATATATATTAATTTGGTTCTGTTTATGAAGGTCTTTGGCAACGTTAAGAACATGTATTTCATAGAACACAATATAATTTTCATTAGTTTTATGGCTCTATGTATAAACGGGGGGAAAAACACACAAAAAACACCACAATTCAAGGGTTGAAATCCATGAATTAACAAAGATCACAAAGATAATTCACTATTCATGTGTTAAAGGTTTTAAGGAACAAAAGGGTGCATTTTGGGACTAAAATATTAAAGACTCAGATTAACCTGCTGTCTCTCATCTACAGTATCTGTGGAGGGATGGAGGGATGGAGGGATGAAGGGATAGGGGGATGGAGGGGTGGAGGTTTGGAGGGATAGAGGGATGGAGGGGTGGAGGGATGGAGGGATAGAGGGGTGGAAGGATAGAGGGATGGAGGGGTGGAGGGATGGAGGGATAGAGGGATAGAGGGGTGGAGGGATGGAGGGATAGATGGATTGAGGGATGGAGGGATAGAGGGGTGGAGGGATGGAGGGATGGAGGGATGGAGGGATGAGGGGTGGAGGGATGGAGGGGTGGAGGGATGGAGGGATAGATGGATTGAGGGATGGAGGGATGGAGGGATAGAGGGGTGGAGGGATGGAGGGGTGGAGGGATGGAGGGATGGAGGGATAGAGGGGTGGAGGGATGGAGGGATAGAGGGGTGGAGGGATGGAGGGATGGAGGGATAGAGGGATGGAGGGATGGAGGGGTGGAGGGATGGAGGGATGGAGGGGTAGAGGGATGGATGAAGGGATGGAGGGATAGAGGGATGGAGGGGTGGAGGGATGGATGGATGAAGGGATGGAGGGATGAAGGGGTGGAGGGGTGGAGGGGTGGAGGGATGGAGGGGCGGAGGGGTGGAGGGATGGAGGGGCGGAGGGACGGAGGGGCGGAGGGATAGAGGGATGGAGGGATGGAGGGATAGAGGGATGGAGGGACGGAGGGGTGGAGGGATAGAGGGATGGAGGGATGGAGGGATGGAGGGATAGAGGGATGGAGGGACGGAGGGGTGGAGGGATAGAGGGATGGAGGGATGGAGGGATGGAGGGATAGAGGGATGGAGGGATGGAGGGATGGAGGGATGGAGGGGCGGAGGGACGGAGGGATGGAGGGATGGAGGGATGGAGGGATAGAGGGATGGAGGGATGGAGGGATGGAGGGATAGAGGGATAGAGGGATGGAAGGATAGAGGGATGGAGGGATGGAGGGATGGAGGCATAGAGGGATGGAGGGATAGAGGGATGGAGGGATGGAGGGATAGAGGGATGGAGGGATGGAGGGATGGAGGGATAGAGGGATGGAGGGATGGAGGGATGGAGGGATGGAGGGATGGATGGAGGGATGGAGGGATGGAGGGATGGATGGAGGGATGGAGGGATAGAGGGATGGAGGGATGGAGGGATGGAGGCATAGAGGGATGGATGAAGGGATGGAGGGATAGAGGGATGGAGGGATGGAGGGATAGAGGGATGGATGAAGGGATGGAGGGATAGAGGGATGGAGGGATGGAGGGATAGAAGAGGAGTGAGGGGCTCCTCTAGTAAACCTCCCTAAAGACATGATTAAATGTATTTGTCTCTCTCTGGTCATCACAGATTGATTTAGATGTGGATGATGTTCCCTGAATCTCTGTCCTCAAATCTTCACGGTTCCCATGTCTGTGTGCCTCAACTTTTCCATTTAGATTCATCACACGTATCACTATGGTTTAGTCCCAAATGGCATCCTATTCCCCACATAGAGTACTACTTCTGACCAGGGTCCGTACTACGTAGAGAATAGGGTGGCGCTTGGGAGGTTTCCTATGAATGTCTGGTTCACATTACATATCTTGACCTGGTCAGAACAATAACACTCGATTATCAGCAACCGACTCACAATGTTAATCCCTAACACCCTACGTACTAACATTTGAGTGAAAATATGTTTCTAGGCAAAATATGTTTCTAGGCAATATGTTTCTAGGCAACATGTTTCTAGGCAACATGTTTCTAGGCAACGTGTTTCTAGGCAGTAACTGGCTGTAAAAAACTATACAACTGTCTAATTAAAGACTTTGGTGTCGTTTCAAAGATCTGTCTTTTGATTGGCTGAGAATTTGGATGGTAACATGTTGGGAAGACTCTTTTAGCCAATCAAAATACCACAAAAACAACCACGTTGTTTGAAATGAATCATCAGAGGCAGAGAGACACGTTGGCGCCAAGGGCATTAGAAGACTATAATAACGTTTGGTCTCAGGACTTTGCCAGCCTGGTGTTGTAACGTAATCGTACAGCCGCTCTACACACATATAGATGAGGGTCATTAATCAAACCGTTCCTCAGATACAGTAGTAGATCCACAGTGGGTTTTTTAAAAGCTCTGTTAACATTGTACTACAGTGTTTATAGGATGGCCTTCATCTGCACCAACACAACCTCTTCAGAACGAGGGACCCAATAATGTTTTCACCGCACGCTACGGAGCTTTGGGATTGACCTTTCAACAAAATACACCTGCTGCTCTTTGTAGGTCAGAGGTCAGACATGGGCACCCTGGGTAGTAACAGGACACTCTGCTAGGTCATGGGTCAGACATGGTCACCCTGGGTAGTAACAGGAGACTCTGTTACGTCAGAGGTCAGACATGGGCACCCTGGGTAGTAACAGGACACTCTGCTAGGTCAGAGGTCAGACATGGGCACCCTGGGTAGTAACAGGACACTCTGCTAGGTCAGAGGTCAGAAATGGGCACACTGGGTAGTAACAGGACACTCTGCTAGGTCAGGGGTCAGACATGGGCACCCAGGGTAGTAACAGGACACTCTGCTAGGTCAGAGGTCAGACATGGGCATCCTGGGTAGTAACAGGAGACTCTGTTACGTCAGAGGTCAGACATGGGCACCCTGGGTAGTAACAGGACACTCTGCTAGGTCAGAGGTCAGACATGGGCACCCTGGGTAGTAACAGGACACTCTGCTAGGTCAGAGGTCAGACATGGGCATCCTGGGTAGTAACAGGACACTCTGCTAGGTCAGAGGTCAGACATGGGCACCCTGGGTAGTAACAGGACACTCTGCTAGGTCAGAGGTCAGAAATGGGCACACTGGGTAGTAACAGGACACTCTGCTAGGTCAGGGGTCAGACATGGGCACCCAGGGTAGTAACAGGACACTCTGCTAGGTCAGAGGTCAGACATGGGCATCCTGGGTAGTAACAGGACACTCTGCTAGGTCAGAGGTCAGACATGGGCACCCTGGGTAGTAACAGGACACTCTGCTAGGTCAGAGGTCAGACATGGGCACCCTGGGTAGTAACAGGACACTCTGCTCGGTCAGAGGTCAGACATGGGCACCCTGGGTAGTAACAGGACACTCTGCTAGGTCAGAGGTCAGACATGGGCATCCTGGGTAGTAACAGGACACTCTGCTAGGTCAGAGGTCAGACATGGGCACCCTGGGTAGTAACAGGACACTCTGCTAGGTCAGAGGTCAGACATGGGCACCCTGGGTAGTAACAGGACACTCTGCTAGGTCAGAGGTCAGACATGGGCACCCAGGGTAGTAACAGGACACTCTGCTAGGTCAGAGGTCAGACATGGGCACCCTGGGTAGTAACAGGACACTCTGCTAGGTCAGAGGTCAGACATGGGCACCCTGGGTAGTAACAGGACACTCTGCTAGGTCAGAGGTCAGACATGGGCACCCTGGGTAGTAACAGGACACTCTGCTAGGTAAGAGGTCAGACATGGGCATCCTGGGTAGTAACAGGACACTCTGCTAGGTCAGAGGTCAGACATGGGCACCCTGGGTAGTAACAGGACACTCTGCTAGGTCAGAGGTCAGAAATGGGCACACTGGGTAGTAACAGGACACTCTGCTAGGTCAGGGGTCAGACATGGGCACCCAGGGTAGTAACAGGACACTCTGCTAGGTCAGAGGTCAGACATGGGCATCCTGGGTAGTAACAGGACACTCTGCTAGGTCAGAGGTCAGACATGGGCACCCTGGGTAGTAACAGGACACTCTGCTAGGTCAGAGGTCAGACATGGGCACCCTGGGTAGTAACAGGACACTCTGCTAGGTCAGAGGTCAGACATGGGCACCCTGGGTAGTAACAGGACACTCTGCTCGGTCAGAGGTCAGACATGGGCACCCTGGGTAGTAACAGGACACTCTGCTAGGTCAGAGGTCAGACATGGGCATCCTGGGTAGTAACAGGACACTCTGCTAGGTCAGAGGTCAGACATGGGCACCCTGGGTAGTAACAGGACACTCTGCTAGGTCAGAGGTCAGACATGGGCACCCTGGGTAGTAACAGGACACTCTGCTAGGTCAGAGGTCAGACATGGGCACCCAGGGTAGTAACAGGACACTCTGCTAGGTCAGAGGTCAGACATGGGCACCCTGGGTAGTAACAGGACACTCTGCTAGGTCAGAGGTCAGACATGGGCACCCTGGGTAGTAACAGGACACTCTGCTAGGTCAGAGGTCAGACATGGGCACCCTGGGTAGTAACAGGACACTCTGCTAGGTCAGAGGTCAGACATGGGCACCCTGGGTAGTAACAGGACACTCTGCTCGGTCAGAGGTCAGACATGGGCACCCTGGGTAGTAACAGGACACTCTGCTAGGTCAGAGGTCAGACAATATACTGTAATGTAATATACTGGAGTGTGTGTGTGTGTGTGTGTGTGTGTGTGTGTGTGTGTGTGTGTGTGTGTGTGTGTGTACAGAAACAGTAACAGTACCTGACTTCGTTTCAGTGACCCTGGTCTTGTCTGTTTGTCTGACGTTTTCTGCCTTGGCGGTCCCCTCCTTCTGGATGGAGGGACGCTTGTTTCTGTCGGTCGTCTCCTGGCTGAGGGGACGCTTGTTCCTGTTGGTTGTCTCCTTCTGACTGGGGGGACGTTTGATCCTGTTGGTCGTCTCCAGGCTGGGGGGACGTTTGTTCCTGTCGGTCCCTCGGGCCCCTTCGAAGGGGGGAACGGGTGGTACCATCTCCTCCTCAGGTGCCGCGTGGTGGTAGTGGTCCCTGGTGAGTAACTCCTGCATGTAGTAATCCTCGTCCTCAGCAGGAGCAGCGGAGCCGTGACTCACATCCAGGTCCAGGAGCAGTAAGAGTAGCCCCAGGACGGAGAGGCGGTGGAGACGCTGGCCCATCATGGTGGCCTGTTCCCTGTGGAGGTATCACCAGCTCGATGTCCTGCTGGTTGGTTCTAGCCGGTCCTGAGGTTCTGAGGTCTCCAGAGGAGTCTTCGTCTGCAGGGCTGCTTCAACTACTGCTACCCCCCCTCTCCCTCCGTCTCTCTCTCCTACTCCGGAACAGAGGCACAGACGGGGAAGTTCACTAAGTTCCCAGAGCGCTCCAAGTTACTGACGACAGCAGCGGAACCCGGGGTTCCATGGGAGTCTCTCTCTGCCAGGGGTAAAATATAAGGAGTCAGGGTGAAATACTCAGAGAGAGAGAGAAAGCAGAAGAGTTCCAGAAGGAAGGAAAGAGAGACAGGGTGTGAGGGATTTTACTCCTTAGAAGTTGGCAGGTGGCTCTCCATATCCTCCGGAGGAAAAAAAAATAGGAGGGATTTTAGTTGTTTGCTTTAACCCTTTAGGTTTGAGAGAGTCCGTCGACGTCAGACGGTTGAGGAGCAGTTCGACAGTGGTTAGTACAGTTGTGAGATGAGATGAGCAGCACTGCACACACTGACAGGATCTCTGCTTTCATCCAGATCCCCTCCCACTCCCTTCTGGTTTGGCGCAGAACGGCATGTGTGTCTGTCTGTTTTTCTTTACTTCGGGAACAGAGAGTTATCCTCTTCTTAACTCATTTGCCATCCAGAGAGAGAGAGAGAGAGAGAGAGAGAGAGAGAGAGAGAGAGAGAGAGAGAGAGAGAGAGAGAGAGAGAGAGAGAGAGAGAAATTCCCAAAGTTTAAACCCTTATTCAAGGTTTCAAAGACCTCTCTGATGAGAATAGGCTACCCATCCTGTTGGGGGAGGACACAGAGAGCTGTGGGTTGGCAGCGCTCTACATTGCTGCCTGCCATAAGTTGAGGGACGGTGTCTGACAGACCAATCAACCTGCACATGTACTCTACTGTATGCTTATTGTTGTATGTGTTGGTTATTTTGACACTTGGTTATTGTTGTTACTGTTGTCCCGTTGACAATTTGATTCTCATTTTTATTTATTCATTTTAATTTATTCATCCACATCAGTCCATCAATCATCCACCTCAGTCCATCTATCATCCACCTCAGTCCATCTATCATCCACCTCAGTCCATCTATCATCCACCTCAGTCCATCTATCATCCATCTATCATCCACCTCAGTCCATCTATCATCCACCTCAGTCCATCTATCATCCACCTCAGTCCATCTATATTCCACCTCAGTCCATCTATCATCCACCTCAGTCCATCTATCATCCACCTCAGTCCATCAATCATCCATCTATCATCCACCTCAGTCCATCTATCATCCACCTCAGTCCATCCATCGTCCACCTCAGTCCATCTATCATCCATCTATCATCCACCTCAGTCCATCTATCATCCACATCAGTCCATCAATCATCCACCTCAGTCCATCTATCATCCACCTCAGTCCATCTATCATCCACCTCAGTCCATCTATCATCCACCTCAGTCCATCTATCATCCAGCTCAGTCCATCTATCATCCACCTCAGTCCATCTATCATCCACCTCAGTCCATCTATCATCCACCTCAGTCCATCTATCATCCACCTCAGTCCATCTATCATCCACCTCAGTCCATCTATCATCCACCTCAGTCCATCAATCATCCATCTATCATCCACCTCAGTCCATCTATTATCCGCCTCAGTCCATCTATCGTCCATCTATCATCCACCTCAGTCCATCTATCATCCACCTCAGTCCATCTATCATCCACATCAGTCCATCTATCATCCAACTATCATCCTCCTCAGTCCATCTATCATCCACCTCAGTCCATATCATCTATCATCCATCTATCATCCACCTCAGTCCATCTATCATCCACCTCAGTCAATCTATCATCCACCTCAGTCCATCTATCATCCACCTCAGTCCATCTATCATCCAGCTCAGTCCATCTATCATCCACCTCAGTCCATCTATCATCCACCTCAGTCCATCTATCATCCATCTATCATCCACCTCAGTCCATCTATCGTCCACCTCAGTCCATCTATCATCCATCTATCATCCACCTCAGTCCATCTATCATCCACCTCAGTCCATCAATCATCCATCTATCATCCACCTCAGTCCATCTATCATCCACCTCAGTCCATCTATCGTCCACCTCAGTCCATCTATCATCCATCTATCATCCATCTCAGTCCATCTATCATCCACCTCAGTCCATCTATCATCCACCTCAGTCCATCTATCGTCCACCTCAGTCCATCTATCATCCATCTATCATCCACCTCAGTCCATCTATCATCCACCTCAGTCCATCTATCATCCACCTCAGTCCATCTATCATCCACCTCAGTCAATCTATCATCCATGTCAGTCCGTCTATCATCCATCTATCATCCACCTCAGTCCATCTATCATCCACCACAGCCCATCTATCATCCACCTCAGTCCATCTATCGTCCATCTATCATCCTCCTCAGTCCATCTATCATCCACCTCAGTCCATCTATCATCCTACTCAGTCAATCTATCATCCACCTCAGTCCATCTATCATCCACCTCAGTCCATCTATCATCCACCTCAGTCCATCTATCATCCACCTCAGTCCATCTATCATCCACCTCAGTCCATCTATCATCCACCTCAGTCCATCTATCATCCACCTCAGTCCATCTATCATCCACCTCAGTCCATCTATCATCCACCTCAGTCCATCTATCATCCACCTCAGTCCATCTATCATCCACCTCAATCCATCTATCGCCCACCTCAGTCCATCTATCATCCACCTCAGTCCATCTATCGTCCACCTCAGCCCATCTATTATCCACCTCAGTCCATCTATCATCCACATCAGTCCATCTATCATCCAACTATCATCCTCCTCAGTCCATCTATCATCCACCTCAGTCCATATCATCTATCATCCATCTATCATCCACCTCAGTCCATCTATCATCCACCTCAGTCAATCTATCATCCCCCTCAGTCCATCTATCATCCACTTCAGTCCATCTATCATCCACCTCAGTCCATCTATCGTCCATCTATCATCCACCTCAGTCCATCTATCATCCACCTCAGTCCCTCTATCATCCACCTCAGTCCCTCTATCATCCACCTCAGTCCCTCTATCATCCACCTCAGTCCCTCTATCATCCACCTCAGTCCATCTACAAATTGTGATTTGATGACGTGTCCCCTATGATTTGAAGGGTTAGTAGATGAAGTGTCCCCTATGATTTGAAGGGTTAGTAGATGAAGTGTCCCCTATGATTTGAAGGGTTAGTAGATGAAGTGTCCCCTATGATTTGAAGGGTTAGTAGATGAAGTGTCCCCTATGATTTGAAGGGTTAGTAGATGACGTGTCCCCTGTGATTTGAAGGGTTAGTAGATGACGTGTCCCCTATGATTTGAAGGGTTAGTAGATGAAGTGTCCCCTATGATTTGAAGGGTTAGTAGATGAAGTGTCCCCTATGATTTGAAGGGTTAGTAGATGAAGTGTCCCCTATGATTTGAAGGGTTAGTAGATGACGTGTCCCCTATGATTTGAAGGGTTAGTAGATGAAGTGTCCTCTAAGAGTTAAAAAGTCTAAGCTATTCTCTCTAAGGATTCTGGGAAAACAAGGAACTTGGCGTTCGCAGCCTTGCTGGTCAGGGTGGGCCCTGGTCACTAGTAGTGCACTATATAGGGAATAGGGTGGGTCCTGGTCACTAGTAGTGCACTATATAGGGAATAGGGTGGGCCCTGGTCACTAGTAGTGCACTATATCAAATCAAATCAAATCAAATTTATTTATATAGCCCTTCGTACATCAGCTGATATCTCAAAGTGCTGTACAGAAACCCAGCCTAAAACCCCAAACAGCAAGCAATGCAGGTGGAGAAGCACATATAGGGAATAGGGTGGGCCCTGGTCACTAGTAGTGCACTATATAGGGAATAGGGTGGGTCCTGGTCACTAGTAGTGCACTATATAGGGAATAGGGTGGGTCCTGGTCACTAGTAGTGCACTATACAGTATATAGGGAATAGGGTGGGTCCTGGTCAATAGTAGTGCACTATATAGGGAATAGGGTGGGCCCTGGTCACTAGTAGTGCACTATATAGGGAATAGGGTGGGTCCTGGTCACTACTAGTGCACTATATAGGGAATAGGGTGGGTCCTGGTCACTAGTAGTGCACTATATAGGGAATAGGGTCCTGGTCAATAGTAGTGCACTATATAGGGAATAGGTTGGGTCCTGGTCAATAGTAGTGCACTATATAGGGAATAGGGTCCTGGTCAATAGTTGTGCACTATATAGGGAATAGTGTGGGTCCTGGTCAATAGTATTGCACTATATAGGCAATAGGGTGGGTCCTGGTCAATAGTAGTGCACTATACTGTATAGTGATTAGGGTGCCATTTGGGACTTATGGGTTCCGTGGGAATACTTTGTCCTTCGTTTGATGCCCAGACCTGTTTGGACCTAGCTGTAATTTGCACATTAGTGAGCGGCTGACGTGAGACAGGGAGTCTCTCAGTGCAGCGTCCAGACATGCTCAGACAGGGTCTGTTTGTCTCTGTGTGTGTGTGTGTGTGTGTGTGTGTGTGTGTGTGTGTGTGTGTGTGTGTGTGTGTGTGTGTGTGTGTGTGTGTGTGTTTCTGTGTGTGTGTGTGTGTGTGTGCGTGTGTGCGTGTGTGTGTTTGTGTGTGTGTGTGCGTGTGTGCGTGTGTGTGTGTGTGTTTGTGTGTGTGTGTGTGAACGCTCAGAGATAGAGCTCTTCCCTCTGTCACAGCTCATCACATCAACGCCTGAGCTGCAATAGCCATTACCATCACACACACGCACACGCACACACACACACACACGCACACACACACACACACACACACACACACACACACACACACACACACACACACACACACACACACACACACACACACACACACACACACACACACACAGAAACACACACACACACAGCCCCATCCATCTTCAGTACCACAGTCTGACAGCACTATGTTTCACCTTGACTGCATCCACACACAAAAACGGTTCCAAAGGGGTTCTTTGGCTGTCCCCACAGGAGAACACTTTTTGGTACCAGGTAGAACCCTTTTAGGTTTGATGTAGAACACTCCATGAAAATTGTTCTACAGTGAACACAAAAGGGTTCTATCTGGAACACAAAAGGTTTCTACATGGAACACAAAAGTGTTCTACCTGGAACACAAAATGGTTCTACCTGGAACACAAAATGGTTCTACATGGAACACAAAAGGGTTCTACCTGGAACACAAAAGGGTTCTACCTGGAACACAAAAGGGTTCTACAAGGAACCAAAAAGGGTTCTTAGAAGTGTTCTCCTATGGAGCGAGTAGGGATTAAATATCGTCTGTCCTCGGTTCCAACACTCACTACTGAGTTTCAAACTGCCTCTGGAATCAACGTCAGCACAAGATGTGTTCATCAAGAGCATCATGAAATGGGTTTCCATGGCCGTGCAGCCGCACACAAGCCTAAGATCACTATGTGCAATGCCAAGCGTCGGTTGGAGTGGTTTAAAGTTCGCCGCCATTAGACTCTGGATCAGTGGAAATGCGTTCTCTGGAGTGATGAATCACGCTTCACCATCTGGCAGTCTGATGGACAAATCTGGGTTTATGGATGCCAGGAGAACACTACCTGCCCCAATGCAAAGTTTGGTAGGGGAGGATAATGGTCAAGGGCTGTTTTTCACAGTTCGGGCCCCTTAGTTCCAGTGAAGGGAAAACCTAACTCTACAGCATACAATTACATTTTAGAGGATTCTGTGCTTCCAACTTTGTGGCAACAGTTTGGGCAAGGCTCTTTCCTGTTCCAGCAGGACAATGCCCCGTGCACAAAGCAAGGTTCATATAGAATGGATTGTTGAGATCGGTGTGGAAGAACTTGACTGGCCTGCACAGAGCCCTGACCTAAACCCCATCGAACATGTTTGGGACGACTTGGAACCCCGACTGCGAGTCAGGCCTAATCGCCCAACATCAGTACCCGACCTCACTAATGCTCTTGTGGCTGAATGGAAGCAAGTCCCCCTGCAGCAATGTTCCAACATCTAGTGGAAAGAATTCCCAGAAGAGTGGAGGCTGTTATAGCAGCAATGTTCCAACATCTAGTGGAAAGCCTTCCCAGAAGAGTGTAGTGTATGTGGTCATTGTAGGGGACGACGTCAGCTATTCACTAACTAATGAAGCCCGTGAATGATGTGATAAACTCCTCAATGTTATCGGATTAATCCCGGAGAACATTCCAGTCTGTGCTAGCGAATCCCGGAGAACATTCCAGTCTGTGCTAGCGAATCCCGGAGAATATTCCAGTCTGTGCTAGCGAATCCCGGAGAACATTCCAGTCTGTGC
>NW_022261981.1:9660659-9670659 GCF_002021735.2 Oncorhynchus kisutch | reverse complement strand
CTCCTAACAGACATCAACACACCTGTTGAATACGGTCCTCCTCCTAACAGACATCAACACACCTGTTAATATGGTCCTCCTCCTAACAGACATCAACACACCTGTTAATATCAGTAACAGTAACAGAGTAGCAGATCATTTTACGGGACAATAGATCCAGTTGAATGGTGATGCTTGACAGTTCAGTTGTCCTGTAATGGGACGGGTCATGATGATTGACAGGTTGGTTGTCCTGTAATGGGACGGGTCATGATGATTGACAGGTCAGTTGTCCTGTAATGGGACGGGTCATGATGATTGACAGGTCAGTTGTCCTGTAATGGGACGGGTCATTCTAGGTTTCCTTTTCATTTGACAGGACAATAGATTCAGTTGAATGGTGATGCTTGACAGTTCAGTTGTCCTGTAATGGGACGGGTCATGATGATTGACAGGTCAGTTGTCCTGTAATGGGACGGGTCATGATGATTGACAGGTCAGTTGTCCTGTAATGGGACGGGTCATGATGATTGACAGGTCAGTTGTCCTGTAATGGGACGGGTCATGATGATTGACAGGTCAGTTGTCCTGTAATGGGACGGGTCATGATGATTGACAGGTCAGTTGTCCTGTAATGGGACGGGTCATGATGATTGACAGGTCAGTTGTCCTGTAATGGGACGGGTCATGATGATTGACAGGTCAGTTGTCCTGTAATGGGACGGGTCATGATGATTGACAGGTCAGTTGTCCTGTAATGGGACGGGTCATGATGATTGACAGGTCAGTTGTCCTGTAATGGGACGGGTCATGATGATTGACAGGTCAGTTGTCCTGTAATGGGACGGGTCATGATGATTGACAGGTCAGTTGTCCTGTAATGGGACGGGTCAAGATGATTGACAGGTCAGTTGTCCTGTAATGGGACGGGTCATGATGATTGACATGTCAGTTGTCCTGTAATGGGATGGGTCATGATGATTGACAGGTCAGTTGTCCTGTAATGGGACGGGTCATGATGATTGACAGGTCAGTTGTCCTGTAATGGGACGGGTCATGATGATTGACAGGTCAGTTGTCCTGTAATGGGACGGGTCATGATGATTGACAGGTCAGTTGTCCTGTAATGGGACGGGTCATGATGATTGACAGGTCAGTTGTCCTGTAATGGGACGGGTCATGATGATTGACAGGTCAGTTGTCCTGTAATGGGACGGGTCATGATGATTGACAGGTCAGTTGTCCTGTAATGGGACGGGTCATGATGATTGACAGGTCAGTTGTCCTGTAATGGGACGGGTCATGATGATTGACAGGTCAGTTGTCCTGTAATGGGACGGGTCATGATGATTGACAGGTCAGTTGTACTGTAATGGGACGGGTCATGATGATTGACAGGTCAGTTGTCCTGTAATGGGACGGGTCATGATGATTGACAGGTCAGTTGTCCTGTAATGGGACGGGTCATGATGATTGACAGGTCAGTTGTCCTGTAATGGGACAGGTCATGATGATTGACAGGTCAGTTGTCCTGTAATGGGACGGGTCATGATGATTGACAGGTCAGTTGTCCTGTAATGGGACGGGTCATGATGATTGACAGGTCAGTTGTCCTGTAATGGGACGGGTCATGATGATTGACAGGTCAGTTGTCCTGTAATGGGACGGGTCATGATGATTGACAGGTCAGTTGTCCTGTAATGGGACGGGTCATGATGATTGACAGGTCAGTTGTCCTGTAATGGGACGGGTCATGATGATTGACAGGTCAGTTGTCCTGTAATGGGACGGGTCATGATGATTGACAGGTCAGTTGTCCTGTAATGGGACGGGTCATGATGATTGACAGGTCAGTTGTCCTGTAATGGGACGGGTCATGATGATTGACAGGTCAGTTGTCCTGTAATGGGACGGGTCATGATGATTGACAGGTCAGTTGTCCTGTAATGGGACGGGTCATGATGATTGACAGGTCAGTTGTCCTGTAATGGGACGGGTCATGATGATTGACAGGTCAGTTGTCCTGTAATGGGACGGGTCATGATGATTGACAGGTCAGTTGTCCTGTAATGGGACGGGTCATGATGATTGACAGGTCAGTTGTCCTGTAATGGGACGGGTCATGATGATTGACAGGTCAGTTGTCCTGTAATGGGACGGGTCATGATGATTGACAGGTCAGTTGTCCTGTAATGGGACGGGTCATGATGATTGACAGGTCAGTTGTCCTGTAATGGGACGGGTCATGATGATTGACAGGTCAGTTGTCCTGTAATGGGGCGGGTCATGATGATTGACAGGTCAGTTGTCCTGTAATGGGGCGGGTCATGATGATTGACAGGTCAGTTGTCCTGTAATGGGACGGGTCATTCTAGGTTACCTTTTCAAAAGTTTTATCGTGACGTGTTTTCAACAGTCGTAGATGAAAACAAGCTGCACATTACGTTCCTATTGGCCCTCTGACAATTCAGATGTTGGTTTCCAAGATGGCGTCAACGCCACGTCCAACATCTGGGGCCTCCCCTCTTTACTCTGTATCGTAGAGAAACCTCCAGGCCATAAGGCGCCGTACAGATGGCGTGATGCAATTGTGGAGTCTCCGGAGGACCAAACTGAGCTCCGTACCTCAACGCCGCGGCGCCGCCCCAGATTTTGTAACAACTCCGTATAGCTCCGCGTTGATGTGATTGGCTGAGGTGATTAACTTCCTTCACAACAGCTCAGCTCAGTGCAGGAAGTATGAATGCCCTGAATTCTATAGAGGCCCTATCATAGTAAATGCAGATGTGTGTGTGTGTGTGTGTGTTTGCTTTAGCCATGCCCGGAGTGCCAAGGTGAGCAGGGTTTGTTATTTTGGGATGTTTCTATTGGTTACCTGATCCCAGGCAAGGGCATTCAAGAACAGATAAAGTAATGAGCTCAAATAGTATTTGGACCCGGATCTGCAGGCTCTGCCGGAGAGGGAGGTTTATTTTGGAGGAGAAGTTATTGAACTTCCTCCAGTCATCCAGCTGGCCCATAACTTCCTCCAGTCATCCAGCTGGCCCATAACTTCCTCCAGTCATCCAGCTGGCCCATAACTTCCTCCAGTCATCCAGCTGGCCCATGACTTCCTCCAGTCATCCAGCTGGCCCATAACTTCCTCCAGTCATCCAGCTGGCCCATAACTTCCTCCAGTCATCCAGCTGGCCCATAACCTCCTCCAATCACCCAGCTGGCCCATAACTTCCTCCAGTCATCCAGCTGGCCCATAACTTCCTCCAGTCATCCAGCTGGCTCATAACTTCCTCCAGTCATCCAGCTGGCCCTTAAAGCATAACTTCCTCCAGTCATCCAGCTGGTCCATAACTTCCTCCAGTCATCCAGCTGGCCCTTAACTTCCTCCAGTTATCCAGCTGGCCCATAACTTCCTCCAGTCATCCAGCTGGCCCATAACTTCCTACAATCATCCAGCTGGCCCATACACTTCCTTCAGTCATCCAGCTGGCCCATAACTTCCTCCAGTCATCCAGCTGGCCCATAACTTCCTACAGTCATCCAGCTGGCCCTTAAAGCATAACTTCCTCCAGTCATCCAGCTGGCCCATAACTTCCTCCAGTCATCCAGCTGGCCCTTAAAGCATAACTTCCTCCAGTCATCCAGCTGGCCCATAACTTCCTCCAGTCATCCAGCTGGCCCTTAAAGCATAACTTCCTCCAGTCATCCAGCTGGCCCATAACTTCCTCCAGTCATCCAGCTGGCCCTTAACTTCCTCCAGTTATCCAGCTGGCCCATAACTTCCTCCAGTCATCCAGCTGGCCCATAACTTCCTACAATCATCCAGCTGGCCCATAACTTCCTCCAGTCATCCAGCTGGCCCATAACTTCCTCCAGTCATCCAGCTGGCCCATAACTTCCTCCAGTCATCCAGCTGGCCCTTAAAGTTACAACTTTTAAGTCAAAACAAAATATGCAAATTAGATAAGGTCATTTTAATATGGGGATCCATTTTTCCATTTGTCCATTCAATGTGTTTTATTAGGTCAAGATCCAACTGACTTCTTCTTTAGTTAACTTTGTTATTTTCCAAAATGATATTTGAAACAAATATGCAGAGATGTAAAACTATTTGTTTTTTTCTGTCTTGGTGGTTTGTCACAAAACCTACTCCAATTTCTTTGTGAGTGTCTCCTGCCCTCTGGTGTCGAGGAAGTGAATAACATTTTTAGTCCTCAGTCATTAACTCGTCTCAGAAACCCCAGACCTAGGAAAAGGAAAGGTGTAAATACCTAGTCAGTTGTACAACTGAAATGTATCTTCTGCATTTAACCCAACCCCTCTGAATCAGAGAGGTGTGTCTTCTGCATTTAACCCAACCCCTCTGAATCAGAGAGGTGCGGGGTGGGGGGGGGGGGGGGGGGGGGGTTGGGGGGGGGGCTGCCTTAATCGACATCCACGTCTGTCAGAACATTGTTAATTTGGGAGGTCTATGGAGAGTTTTTGACCTTGTCAGCTCGGGGGATTCGATCCAGGAACCTTTCGGTTACTGTCCCAACGGGCAACAGGGAGATACGTCGTTCCTTGGTATGTATCATCATGCCCAGTAAGGACAATAGTCTGTCTGTAATGTCTCCGCCCTGTAAGGTCAATAGTCTGTCTGTAATGTCTCCGCCCAGTAAGGACAATAGTCTGTCTGTAATGTCTCCGCCCAGTAAGGTCAATAGTCTGTAATGTCTCCGCCCAGTAAGGACAATAGTCTGTAATGTCTCCGCCCAGTAAGGACAATAGTCTGTAATGTCTCCGCCCAGTAAGGTCAATAGTCTGTCTGTAATGTCTCCGCCCAGTAAGGTCAATAGTCTGTAATGTCTCCGCCCAGTAAGGTCAATAGTCTGTAATGTCTCCGCCCAGTAAGGTCAATAGCCTGTAATGTCTCCGCCCAGTAAGGTCAATAGTCTGTCTGTAATGTCTCCGCCCAGTAAGGACAATAGTCTGTAATGTCTCCGCCCAGTAAGGTCAATAGTCTGTCTGTAATGTCTCCGCCCAGTAAGGTCAATAGTCTGTCTGTAATGTCTCCGCCCAGTAAGGTCAATAGTCTGTCTGTAATGTCTCCGCCCAGTAAGGTCAATAGTCTGTAATGTCTCCGCCCAGTAAGGACAATAGTCTGTAATGTCTCCGCCCAGTAAGGACAATAGTCTGTAATGTCTCCGCCCAGTAAGGACAATAGTCTGTAATGTCTCCACCCAGTAAGGTCAATAGTCTGTCTGTAATGTCTCCGCCCAGTAAGGTCAATAGTCTGTAATGTCTCCGCCCAGTAAGGTCAATAGTCTGTAATGTCTCCGCCCAGTAAGGTCAATAGTCTGTAATGTCTCCGCCCAGTAAGGTCAATAGTCTGTCTGTAATGTCTCCGCCCAGTAAGGTCAATAGTCTGTAATGTCTCCGCCCAGTAAGGTCAATAGTCTGTCTGTAATGTCTCCGCCCAGTAAGGACAATAGTCTGTAATGTCTCCGCCCAGTAAGGTCAATAGTCTGTCTGTAATGTCTCCGCCCAGTAAGGACAATAGTCTGTAATGTCTCCGCCCAGTAAGGTCAATAGTCTGTCTGTAATGTCTCCGCCCAGTAAGGACAATAGTCTGTAATGTCTCCACCCAGTAAGGTCAATAGTCTGTCTGTAATGTCTCCGCCCAGTAAGGTCAATAGTCTGTCTGTAATGTCTCCGCCCAGTAAGGTCAATAGTCTGTAATGTCTCCGCCCAGTAAGGACAATAGTCTGTAATGTCTCCGCCCAGTAAGGACAATAGTCTGTAATGTCTCCGCCCAGTAAGGTCAATAGTCTGTAATGTCTCCGCCCAGTAAGCTTCCAACCATTAGAAACATTTGATTTGAACCGTTTGTGGTGTAATCCCAATGCTGTGTATATATATAGTATATGTAATAATATATATAGTAATATAGTAATCCCAATGCTGTGTAGTGTTTCCTAATGCTGAAAGAGGAAGACAGTATCCTACCATGTTGACACGTGCAACAAAATGTCTGTCTGTCTGTCTGTCTGTCTGTAATGTCTGTCTGTCGGTCTGTAATGTCTGTCTGTCTGTCTGTCTGTCTGTAATGTCTGTCTGTCTGTCTGTCTGTCTGTCTGTCTGTCTGTCTGTCTGTAATGTCTGTCTGTCTGTCTGTAATGTCTGTCTGTAATGTCTCTGTCTGTAATGTCTGTCTGTCTGTCTCCGTCTGTCTGTCTGTCTCTGTCTGTAATGTCTGTCTGTCTGTCTGTAATGTCTGTCTGTCTGTCTGTAATGTCTGTCTGTCTGTCTGTAATGTCTGTCTGTAATGTCTCTGTCTGTCTGTAATGTCTGTCTGTCTGTAATGTCTGTCTGTCTGTCTGTCTCCGTCTGTCTGTCTGTCTGTAATGTCTGTCTGTCTGTCTGTCTGTCTGTCTGTCTCTGTCTGTCTGTCTGTAATGTCTGTCTGTTTGTCTGTAATGTCTGTCTGTCTGTAATGTCTGTCTGTCTGTCTGTAATGTCTGTCTGTCTGTAATGTCTGTCTGTCTGTCTGTCTGTAATGTCTCTGTCTGTCTGTAATGTCTGTCTGTCTGTAATGTCCGTCTGTAATGTCTCTGTCTGTCTGTAATGTCTGTCTGTCTGTCTGTAATGTCTGTCTGTCTGTCTGTAATGTCTGTCTGTCTGTATGTAATGTCTGTCTGTCTGTCTGTCTGTAATGTCTGTCTGTCTGTCTGTAATGTCTGTCTGTCTGTCTCCGTCTGTCTGTCTGTCTGTAATGTCTGTCTGTCTGTAATGTCTGTCTGTCTGTCTGTAATGTCTGTCTGTCTGTCTGTAATGTCTGTCTGTCTGTAATGTCTGTCTGTCTGTCTGTAATGTCTCTGTCTGTCTGTAATGTCTGTCTGTCTGTCTGTAATGTCTGTCTGTCTGTAATGTTTGTCTGTCTGTAATGTCCGTCTGTAATGTCTCTGTCTGTCTGTAATGTCTGTCTGTAATGTCTCTGTCTGTCTGTAATGTCTGTCTTGTGTCTGCCTTTTTGCCTGATTGTCTTCCTTTTTGTCTGTCTGTCTGTTCTGTCTGCCTGACTGTCTGCCTTTTGTCTGTTTTTTCTGTCTGCCTGACTGTCTGCCTTTTTGTCTGTTTTTTATGTCTGCCTTACTGTCTGTGTTTTTGTCTGTCTTTTAATAACTGTTTAATCCAATACGTTAATTGTTCTGCTGACATAAAAAGCCTGATTCAAATCACAAAAAGTTTTAATCCAAAATGTATTTAATGTGTGTCTCTCAATGGACATGATAGACTTGACCAAAGAGAGAGAAAGTCATTACTGAAGGCTGATGAGTTGTAATTACCTAAGACCTCTTATTGTCCCAGCACAATACTGCCATCTGGTGTGTGTGTGTGTGTGTCTCTCATTCCAGCGTCTCATCTTCTACCTCTTTTTATTGGTCAGCCCTGATAATTGTTACACAATTATAACCAATCAGAATGCCCTCCCATTGGACTGGAGACCAGAGTACTAACCAATCAGGTCAGGTTGGATGGAAAGCGTCACTGCACAGCTATCTCCAGAGATGTTCGATGGGTTCAAGTCCAGGCTCTGGCTGGGCCACTCGAGGACACACAGATATATGGATCTGTGCCATTGACTTTGAACTGGACTGTGTTTACAGCATGAGCGGTCGTGAGTGGATGAACTGGACTGTGTTTACAGCATGAGCGGTCGTGAGTGGATGCACTTGTTTTGAGGTTAAAGCGAGAGCTGCATTTATCCATGTGTGCACATTTTGATCCTTTGCCCATTAGTGAGATATTAGCCCAGTTGTAGATCATTTGTAGTCAGCAATTGGGGAGGGATTGCTTCCTACAAGAGCACAAAACGTGTACATTTCTAGACATCTTTGAAAAGTGAGTCAGATAAAGATCTTTATTTTGTCTTAAAGGGGCAGTGTTGTATTTAGTGACAGGCTTGAATAAACTAAAAAGCCAATAGGCAGAGGGTAGCATCATTTTTCTTGATTCTCTAATAATGGTAAGGGAAGAATAATGGATTTTATTTTGTGAAGTGGTTTCTTGCATCAAACAACACAACAACATTTTCAGTCACCTCCATGTCTAAAGGACAAATGGATAAACAGGTTAAAGGTCAAATACTGCATGTTTTCTTTTTCTTCAATAGTCTGATGGAATGTAGATCTGCATTGAACACCACACATTGGCTGCTACTGTAGGCTGAATGATAGAACAGCTATTTCCATGTTAAAATATTATGGGATGCATTTTCTCCATTGTTTTTGAAGGTAGACCTACATTATGATATCCACAGTAGCCTACTTGGGCCACTGTTAAAACTAACTGAAAGCAGGTACAGCCTCAGTGTTCACAGTAAAACTGTAACTGAAAGCAGGTACAGCCTCAGTGTTCACAGTAAAACTGTAACTTAGTGGGTACAGCCTCAGTGTTCACAGTAAAACTGTAACTGAAAGCAGGTACAGCCTCAGTGTTCACAGTAAAACTGTAACTTAGTGGGTACAGCCTCAGTGTTCACAGTAAAACTGTAACTTAGTGGGTACAGCCTCAGTGTTCACAGTAAAACTGTAACTGAAAGCAGGTACAGCCTCAGTGTTCACAGTAAAACTGTAACTTAAGTGGGTACAGCCTCAGTGTTCACAGTAAAACTGGAACTTAAGTGGGTACAGCCTCAGTGTTCACAGTGAACACACGCTGGAAGTTGCACAGAATTTTCACAAAGTTACATTTTGCGCTCAGCAGACCTGAAATTTGCACAGTGCTCCAAAAAATGTAGATGGAACATTGACTGGGATATATGAGTACTTAATGGTTTCCCCATTAAAACAGGTGTTTATATGAGTACTGAATGGCTTCCCCATTAAAACAGGTGTTTATATGAGTACTGAATGGCTTCCCCATTAAAACAAGTCTTTATATGAGTACTGAATGGCTTCCCCATTAAACCAGGTGTTTATATGAGTACTGAATGGTTTCCCCATTAAAACAAGTCCTGCCATGAGTACTGAATGGCTTCCCCATTAAAACAGGTGTTTATATGAGTTCTGAATGGTTTCCCCATTAAACCAGGTGTTTATATGAGTACTGAATGGCTTCCCCATTAAACCAGGTGTTTATATGAGTACTGAATGGTTTCCCCATTAAAACAGGTGTTTATATGAGTACTGAATGGCTTCCCCATTAAAACAGTTGTTTATATGAGTACTGAATGGCTTCCCCATTAAAACAGGTGTTTATATGAGTACTGAATGGCTTCCCCATTAAAACAGGTGTTTATATGAGTACTGAATGGCTTCCCCATTAACTGTAACTTAGTGGGTACAGGTGTTTATATGAGTACTGAATGGCTTCCCCATTAAAACAGGTGTTTATATGAGTACTGAATGGTTTCCCCATTAAAACAAGTCCATGAGTACTGAATGGCTTCCCCATTAAACCAGGTGTTTATATGAGTACTGAATGGCTTCCCCATTAAACCAGGTGTTTATATGAGTACTGAATGGTTTCCCCATTAAAACAGGTGTTTATATGAGTTCTGAATGGTTTCCCCATTAAACCAGGTGTTTATATGAGTACTGAATGGCTTCCCCATTAAAACAGTTGTTTATATGAGTACTGAATGGCTTCCCCATTAAAACAGGTGTTTATATGAGTACTGAATGGCTTCCCCATTAAAACAGGTGTTTATATGAGTACTGAATGGCTTCC
Source organism: Oncorhynchus kisutch (assembly GCF_002021735.2). NCBI lineage: Eukaryota > Metazoa > Chordata > Actinopteri > Salmoniformes > Salmonidae > Oncorhynchus > Oncorhynchus kisutch. The sequence continues at coordinate 9,660,969 of NW_022261981.1, read as the reverse complement.
CCATTAAAACAGGTGTTTATATGAGTACTGAATGGCTTCGCCATTAAAACAGGTGTTTATATGAGTACTGAATGGCTTCCCCATTAAAACAGGTGTTTATATGAGTACTGAATGGCTTCCCCATTAAAACAGGTGTTTATATGAGTACTGAATGGCTTCGCCATTAAAACAGTTGTTTATATGAGTACTGAATGGCTTCCCCATTAAAACAAGTATTGTCATGAGTTCTGATTGGTTCCCCATTAAAACAAGTCTTTATATGAGTTCTGAATGGTTGTCCCATCTGAAGGAGTCGTTGCGGAGCACCTTG
>NW_022261981.1:9648159-9655659 GCF_002021735.2 Oncorhynchus kisutch | reverse complement strand
ACACAGTTCAACAGAACCAGGACTGTTAGTCAGATACACCACAACACAGTTCAATAGAACAATTTTATCAACACACTGGCTTCATCAACACATCAACACACTGGCTTCATCAACAATCAACACCTGGCTTCATAACACACTGGCTTCATCAACACACTGGCTTCATCAACACACTGGCTTCATCACACATCAACACACTGGCTTCATCAACACACTGGCTTCATCAACACACTGGCTTCATCAACACACTGGCTTCATCAACACATCAACACACTGGCTTCATCAACACACTGGCTTCATCAACACACTGGCTTCATCAACACACTGGCTTCATCAACACACTGGCTTCATCAACACACTGGCTTCATCAACACATCAACACACTGGCTTCATCAACACACTGGCTTCATCAACACACTGGCTTCATCAACACACTGGCTTCATCAACACATCAACACACTGGCTTCATCAACACACTGGCTTCATCAACACACTGGCTTCATCAACACATCAACACACTGGCTTTATCACACATGGCTTTATCAACACACTGGCTTTATCAACACATGGCTTTATCAACACACTGGCTTCATCAACACACTGGCTTCATCAACACACTGGCTTCATCAACACACTGGCTTCATCAACAGCTTGGTAACGGCTTGGTAACAGCTTGGTAACAGCTTGGTAACAACTTGGTAACGACTTGGTAACAGCTTGGTAACAACTTGGTAACGGCTTGGTAACGGCTTGGTAACGGCTTGGTAACAGCTTGGTAACAGCTTGGTAACAACTTGGTAACAGCTTGGTAACGGCTTGGTAACGGCTTGGTAACAGCTTGGTAACAGCTTGGTAACAACTTGGTAACAGCTTGGTAACAACTTGGTAACGGCTTGGTAACAGCTTGGTAACAACTTGGTAACAGCTTGGTAACGGCTTGGTAACGGCTTGGTAACAGCTTGGTAACAGCTTGGTAACAACTTGGTAATAGCTTGGTAACGGCTTGGTAACGGCTTGGTAACAGCTTGGTAACAACTTGGTAACGACTTGGTAACAGCTTGGTAACGGCTTGGTAACAGCTTGGTAACGGCTTGGTAACAACTTGGTAACAGCTTGGTAACAACGTGGTAACAACTTGGTAACGGCTTGGTAACAACTTGGTAACAGCTTGGTAACGGCTTGGTAACGGCTTGGTAACGGCTTGGTACCAGCCTGGTAACGGCCTGGCAACGGCTTTGTAACAGCCTGGTAATGGCTTGGTAACAGCTTGGTAACAGCATTGTAACAGCTTGGTAATGGTCTGGTAAAGGCTTGGTAACAGCTTGGTAACAGCCTGGTAATGGCCTGGTAACGGCCTGGTAACAGCATTGTAACAGCTTGGTAACAGCTTGGTAACAGCTTGGTAACAGCATTGTAACAGCTTGGTAACAGCTTGGTAACAGCCTGGTAACGGCTTGGTAACAGCTTGGTAACAGCTTGGTAACAGCCTGGTAACGGCCTGGTAACGGCCTGGTAACGGCCTGGTAACGGCCTGGTAACAACTTGCTACAACCAACCTCACATGCTGTAATAACTCTAGAGATATAAACCGATGGACAATTAGGCCTGATGGAGGAGAGAATGGAGGAGAGAATAGAGGAGAGTGTTGAGAATGGTTGAGAGAGTGGAGGAGAGTGGAGGAGAGAATGGAGGAGCGAATGGAGGAGAGTGTTGAGAATGGAGGAGAGAATGGAGGAGAGAATGGAGGAGAGTGTTGAGAATGGTTGAGAGAGTGGAGGAGAGTGGAGGAGAGAATGGAGGAGAGAATGGAGGAGAGTGTTGAGAATGGAGGAGAGAATGGAGGAGAGAGTGGAGGAGAGTGGAGGAGAGAATGGAGGAGAGTGGAGGAGTTAATGGAGGAGAGAATGGAGGAGAGTGTTGAGAATGGAGGAGAGAATGGAGGAGAAGAGAGGAGAGAATGGAGGAGAGAATGGAGAAGAGAGGAGAGAATGGAGGATAGAATGGAGGAGAGTGTTGAGAATGGTTGAGAGAGTGGAGGAGAGTGGAGGAGAGAATGGAGGAGAGTGTTGAGAATGGAGGAGAGAATGGAGGAGAGAGTGGAGGAGAGTGGAGGAGAGAATGGAGGAGAGTGGAGGAGTTAATGGAGGAGAGAATGGAGGAGAGTGTTGAGAATGGAGGAGAGAATGGAGGAGAAGAGAGGAGAGAATGGAGGAGAGAATGGAGAAGAGAGGAGAGAATGGAGGAGAGAATGGAGGAGAGTAGAGGAAAGGATGGAGGAGAGAATGGAGGAGAGAATGGAGGAGAAGAGAGGAGAGAATGGAGGAGAGAATGGAGGAGAATAGAGGAGAGAATGGAGGAGAATAGAGGAGAGAATGGAGGAGAGAAAGGAGGAGAATAGAGGAGAGAATGGAGGAGAGTAGAGGAAAGAGCGGAGGAGAGTGGAGGAGAGAATGGAGGAGAGAGTGGAGGAGAATAGAGGAGACAGCGGAGGAGAGTGGAGGAGAGAATGGAGGAAAGAGTGGGGGAGAATTCTCTCTTTCCTTCTGTCTGTCTCTCACACACTGACCCCCCCCCCATTCACCTGGACAGTTAGACTGTTATGGTCAGTTAAAACATAGAAAGCAAATGGATGTGGAGAAGGTGAAGGCTACTCACTGGCATGGCGTTGTTGAGCGTAGTGTTGTACACACAGGAGCGCATGGTGTACTCTGTCAGGCACCCTTCAAACAGCTGGAGAGACTCGGACACCTTGTCCTGGAAGTCCTCCGCAGACTTATTAGTGATCCCAAAGTAGAGATAGTCGGAGTACAACCTGAGACAACAAACAACAACATCAACAACACCATCAACACCTTGTCCTGGAAGTCCTCCGCAGACTCATTAGTGATCCCAAAGTAGAGATAGTCAGAGTACAACCTGAGACAACAAACAACAACAACAACAACACCATCAACACCTTGTCCTGGAAGTCCTCCGCAGACTTATTAGTGATCCCAAAGTAGAGATAGTCAGAGTACAACCTGAGACAACAAACAACAACATCAACACCATCAACATCACCAACATCACCAACAACAACACCACCACCATCACCATCACCATCAACATCACCACCACCATCAACATCAACACCACCATCAACATCACCATCAACATCAACACCACCATCAACACCACCATCAACACCAACCTCACCATCAACATCAACACCACCACCATCAACACCACCATCACCATCACCATCACCATCACCATCACCATCACCACCACCATCAACATCACCACCACCATCACCATCACCATCAACACCAAAATCACAATCACCATCAACACCACTACCATCAACATCACCATCACCATCAACTTCACCATCAACTACAACAACATCTCCATCAACACCACCATCAACATCACCACCATCAACACCACCATCAACATCCCCAACAACTACAACAACACCTCCATCAACACCTCCATCAACACCTCCATCAACATCACCAACAACTACAACAACACCTCCACCACCACCACCATCACCATCACCATCAACACCACCATCACCATCAACATCAACAACACTACCATCAACATCACCAACAACTACAACAACACCTCCATCAACACCACCATCAACATCACCAACAACTACAACAACACCTCCATCAACACCTCCATCAACATCAACACCACCATCAACATCAACACCACCATCAACATCAACAACACCACCATCAACACCACCATCAACTACAACAACACCACCATCAACTACAACAACACCACCATCAACAACACCACCATCAACATCAACATCAACTACAACACCAACACCAACAACTACAACAACACCACCATCAACATCAACAACCTCAGACGTCAACATCAACAACACTACCATCAACACCACCATCAACTACAACAACACCACCATCAACATCAACAACCTCACCATCAACAACACCACCATCAACACCAACAACCTCACCATCAACATCATCAACACCACCATCAACTACAACAACACCACCATCAACATCATCAACACCACCATCAACTACAACAACACCACCATCAACATCAACACCACCATCAACTACAACAACACAACCATCAACAACACCACCATCAACTACACAACCATAAACTTCAACAACACCACCATCAACATCAACAACCTCAGACGTCAACATCAACGACACCACCATCAACACCACCATCAACTACAACAACACCACCATCAACATCAACAACCTCACCATCAACATCATCAACACCACCATCAACTACAACAACACCACCATCAACTTCAACAACACCACCATCAACTACAAGAACACCACCATCAACAACACCACCATCAACTACAACAACACCACCATCAACAACACCACCATCAACAACACCACCATCAACAACACCACCATCAACAACACCACCATCAACAACACCACCATCAACTAAAAGAACTCCACCATCAACAACACCACCATCAACATCATCAACACCACCCTCAACTACAACAACACCACCACCATCAACACCATCAACAACAACAACAACACCACCATCACCATCAACATCACCATCACCATCACCATCACCACCACCACCATCAACATCAACACCACCATCACCACCACCATCACCATCAACACCAACATCACAATCACCATCAACACCACCACCATCAACATCAACTTTGCCATCAACACCTCCATCAACTACAACAACACCTCCATCAACACCACCATCAACATCACCACCATCAACACCACCATCAACATCCCCAACAACTACAACAACACCTCCATCAACACCTCCATCAACATCACCAACAACTACAACACCTCCACCACCACCACCATCACCATCACCATCAACACCACCATCACCATCACCATCAACATCACCATCAACATCAACAACACTACCATCAACATCACCAACAACTACAACAACACCTCCATCAACACCACCATCAACAACAACTACAACAACCTCTCCATCAACACCTCCATCAACATCAACACCACCATCAACATCAACACCACCATCAACATCAACAACACCACCATCAACACCACCATCAACTACAACAACACCACCATCAACACCACCATCAACTACAACAACACCACCATCAACAACACCACCATCAACATCAACATCAACTACAACACCAACACCATCAACTACAACAACACCACCATCAACATCAACAACCTCAGACGTCAACAACACTACCATCAACACCACCATCAACTACAACAACACTACCATCAACATCAACAACCTCACCATCAACAACACCACCATCAACACCAACAACCTCACCATCAACGTCATCAACACCACCATCAACTACAACAACACCACCATCAACATCATCAACACCACCATCAACTACAACAACACCACCATCAACATCAACACCACCATCAACTACAACAACACAACCATCAACAACACCACCATCAACTACACAACCATAAACTTCAACAACAACACCATCAACATCAACAACCTCAGACGTCAACATCAACGACACCATCATCAACACCACCATCAACTACAACAACACCACCATCAACATCAACAACCTCACCATCAACATCATCAACACCACCATCAACTACAACACCACCATCAACTTCAACAACACCACCATCAACTACAACAACACCACCATCAACAACACCACCATCAACAACACCACCATCAACTACAACAACACCACCATCAACAACACCACCATCAACAACACCACCATCAACAACACAACCATCAACAACACCACCATCAACTAAAACAACACCACCATCAACAACACATTACCATCAACATCATCAACACCACCCTCAACTACAACAACACCACCACCATCAACACCATCAACAACACCACCATCTACAACTACAACACCACCATCAACAACAGCAACAGCACCATCAACAACTACAACAACACCATCAACAACACCACCATCTACAACAACAACAACACCACCATTAACAACAGCAACAGCACCATCAACAACTACAACAACACCATCAACAACACCACCATCTACAACAACTACAACACCACCATCAACAACAGCAACAGCACCATCAACAACTACAACAACACCATCAACAACAACAACACCACCATCAACAACACCAACACCATCAATAACACCACCATCAACAACACCACCACCATCAACAACAACTACAACACCAGCACCATCAACAACAACTACAACACCACCATCAACAACTACAACACCACCATCAACAACAACTACAACACCAGCACCATCAACAACTACAACACCAGCACCATCAACAACTACAACACCAGCACCATCAACAACTACAACACCACCATCAACAACAACTACAACACCACCATAAACAACAACACCACCACCATCAACAACTACAACACCAGCACCATCAACTACTACAACACCAGCACCATCAACAACTACAACACCACCATCAACAACTACAACACCACCATCAACAACAACTACAACACCACCATCAACAACAACACCACCACCATCAACAACTACAACACCAGCACCATCAACAACTACAACACCACCATCAACAACTACAACACCACCATCAACAACACCACCAACACCACCATCAACAACACCACCACCATCAACAACTACAACAACCAAGGCTGAGATTCAATCTGATCGCTAGTTGTTGACAAAGGTCATATTTAAAGGCCATATTTAAAGGGCCATATTTAAAGGGCCATATTTAAAGGGCCATATTTAAAGGGCCATATTTAAAGGCCATATTTAAAGGGCCATATTTAAAGGCCATATTTAAAGGCCATATTTAAAGGGCCATATTTAAAGGCCATATTTAAAGAGCCATATTTAAAGGCCATATTTAAAGGCCATATTTAAAGGGCCATATTTAAAGGGATGGTAAATGCAGCAGATGTGTTGGCTCAATTGGAAATTGCCTTTAAAAGCCAAGCGCCACATTGTCGACTATCCACGGTTGGATTGAGTCCCGACCAAAGTCATGAGCATCAACTACGGCACTATGAGAGACAACCTCTCCAAAGTACTGTAGCTTCATTGATTAACCTCTCCTACTGGAATTAGGCCGAAAACCCAAACAAACATGACTTACAATCCGTGCCACCAAAACCCATGTGGTGTCTGGGGTTGTAAACACATTTAGTTACACTCTCTCTCTGTCTCTCTCTCTCTCTCTCTCTCTCTCTCTCCCTCCTCCCCCTCCCTCCCTCCCTCCCCCCCTCCCTCTCTCCCTCTCTCTCTCTCTCCCTCCCTCTCTCCCTCTCTCTCTCCCTCCCTCCCTCCCTCTCTACCTTGACTTGGCTGCTGTGATTTGACAGACAAAACCAATTAAAGTGAGCCAGTTGAGACATCCACTGAAGTGAAACTCTGTTCAGTCAGAGCAAGAGACAAACTAGTCTGAATTTATAGAGAACGCTGCCAGGCCTTCAGCTATTAGCTGAAAC
>NW_022261981.1:9638159-9643159 GCF_002021735.2 Oncorhynchus kisutch | reverse complement strand
ACGGATTATACCTGGAGGGAGGGAGGAGAGAGGAGGGAGGAGAGAGGAGGGAGAGAGCGAGGGAGGAGAGAGTGAGGGAGGGAGAGGGGGAGGGAGGGAGGGAGGGAGGAGAGAGGGAGGGAGGGAGGGATGGAGGGGGGGAGGAGAGAGGAGGGAGGGAGGGAGGGAGGGAGGGGGAGGGAGGGGAGAGGGAGAGGGAGGAGGGAGGGAGGGAGGGAGGAGGGAGGGAGGGAGGGAGAGGGAGGGTGGATGGAGGGTGGAAGGGATGGATGGAGAGGGAGGGAGGGAGGAGGGAGGGATGGAGGAGAGAGGGAGGGAGGGAGGAGGGAGGGATGGAGGAGAGAGGGAGGGTCACGTAAACCCACAGGGTCAGCTTGATCTATACAGGTACATGCTGTGCTTCATGTAAACCCACAGGGTCAGCTTGATCTATACAGGTACATGTTGTGCTTCATGTAAACCCACAGGGTCAGCTTGATCTATACAGGTACATGTTGTGCTTCATGTAAACCCACAGGGTCAGCTTGATCTATACAGGTACATGTTGTGCTTCCCACAGGGTCAGCTTGATCTATACAGGTACATGTTGTGCTTCCCACAGGGTCAGCTTGATCTATACAGGTACATGTTGTGCTTCCCACAGGGTCAGCTTGATCTATACAGGTACATGTTGTGCTTCCCAGGGAGAAGAGAGGGAAGGAGGAGGGAGGGATGGAGGGGGAGGGAGGGAGGGAGGGAGGGATGAGGGGAGGGAGGGATGAGGGGAGGGAGGGAGGGTCACGTAAACCCACAGGGTCAGCTTGATCTATATAGCTACATGAGTCTGTTTCTCGTCACAGTGAAACAGAAATACCAGACTGTAGCCTGAGAGCCGCAGGGCCAGGTGACATACTGTTTCACTGTTATCAACAGACTGATATGATTATACACCTAGGCTGTGTTCCAAATGGAATCATTTTCACCTAGGTAGTGCACTCCTTGTCCCCTAGGTAGTGCACTCCTTGTCCCCTAGGTAGTGCACTCCTTTTCCCCTAGGTAGTGCACTGCTTGTCCCCTAGGTAGTGCACTCCTTGTCCCTTAGGTAGTGCACTCCTTTTCCCTTAGGTAGTGCACCTCCTTTTCCCCTAGGTAGTGCACTACTTTTGACAAGTGCCTATTGAGAATAGGGTTCCATTTGGGAGATATACATACAGTATAACACTACAGTTAGTTTCCCCCAGGATTAGAGGCTGAGCTCAGAATTAGAGGCTTTCATACAGTATAACACTACAGTTAGTTTCCCCAGGATTAGAGGCTGAGCTCAGAATTAGAGGCTTTCATACAGTATAACACTACAGTTAGTTTTCCACAGGATTAGAGGCTGAGCTCAGATTAGAGGCTTTCATACAGTATAACACTACAGTTAGTTTTCCCCAGGATTAGAGGCTTTCATACAGTATAACACTACAGTTAGTTTTCCCCAGGATTAGATGCTGAGCTCAGAATAAGAGACTTTGTGGTTCGACAGTATAAACCACTACCCGGTTACACAATAAACACCTTGGATTGTAAATCCTCACAACACTTGTAGGATTTCTCATCTTCAGTGTCCCTGAATAACAATGAGGGTATCCTGATGCTCGGTTGCAGTACACGGTCTTGTTAGCAGGGTGACGGTATTGTCATGAGACTGGAGGCAGAACTGAGCCATATCCACTAGATGGGCCAGATGCAAACAGTAAAATGTCATTATTGTATAGAGAGAGAGAGGGGAGAAGGAGAGGGAGAGGGAGAGAGAGAGAGAGGGAGAGGGAGAGAGAGAGGGAAAGAGAGAGAGAGGGAGGGAGGGAGAGAGAGAGAGAGAGAGAGAGAGAGAGAGAGGGAGGGAGAGAGAGAGAGAGAGAGAGAGAGAGAGAGGGAGAGGGAGAGAGAGAGAGAGAGAGAGAGAGAGAGAGAGAGAGAGAGAGAGAGAGAGAGAGAGAGAGAGAGAGAGGGAGAGGGAGAGGGAGAGAGAGAGAGAGAGAGAGAGAGAGAGAGGGAGAGGGAGAGGGAGAGGGAGAGGGAGAGGGAGAGAGAGAGAGAGAGGGAGAGGGAGAAAAGAGAGAGAATGAGAGAGGGAGAGGGGGGGGGGGGTGAGTATCACTAAATTCCTCTCGCCAAAAGCCGCAAATCTAATTTCCTGTTTTGAAGAGGTTTTCAAGTTCAGTTTCTTCTCATTGAGGTCAACTGGGATTTCACCATGACTCCCTGTTCTGTTTTCACACACCTACAACTTACCATACAGTCCCATCTATGGCGGCTGCTAGCCTTTTCCCATTACAGAGGCACATGGCGAGAACAGCACATGACAGAGTATTACACAGAGTGATGAACTCAACACAATCCTCAACGTCCCCAGATGGGGACAACAGGTTATTAAATCTGTGTGTGTTCATAACTTCCACCTCTATATATATATATACACACACACACACACACACGCTGTTGGATTTGTACTGTAGCATTTGACAGGATATCTAATGATGCAATACCATCACAACAGGAAACCGCTGGTTAATTTATACTCCACACACACCCGCACGGCACATACACACCCATACACACCCCCCCAGCAGATACTCTTATCCAGAGCAACACACACACACCTGCACAGCAATACTGCAATAGAGCTTCAAGGACTAATGGCAGTTTTTAGTGGCTTTGGCCACATCCCCAAAGTAAGGTCAGGGTCGGCTCTAGCCGTTTGGGGGCCCTAAGCAAAATTTTGTTTGGGGGGGCCCCCCACCTCACAGCAAAACATTTTAATGGCCCCCCTCTTTAAAACATTTAAAATGTTTAAAACATAAAATTTCCGGCAATTCTACAAAAATAAATATTTCTTTTGTTAATATGATATTTGAGTTAGAAATCAATGGGGGGGCCCCCTGGAGGTCAGGGCCCCCTGGAGGTTAGGGCCCCCTGGAGGTCAGGGCCCCCTGGAGGTTAGGGTCCCCTGGAGGTTAGGGCCCCCTGGAGGTCAGGGCCCCTGGAGGTCAGGGCCCCCTGGAGGTTAGGGCCCCTGCAGGTCAGGGCCCCTGGAGGTCAGGGACCCCTGGAGACCAGGGCCCCTGGAGGTCAGGGCCCCCTGGAGGTTAGGGCCCCCCGGTCAGTATTCGTGTAACAGCTGTTGGAAGGAGAGGACCAAGGTGCAGATTCAGACTTTGTTTTGAACAAAGTATCAAAGAGAACGAAGGAAAAGCCAAAACAGTCCTGACAGGTGCAGAAAGACAAACAAAAACCCTGTGGGAAAAAGCTACCTAAGTATGGTTCCCAGTCAGAGACAACGATAGATAGCTGTCCCTGATTGAGAACCATATCTGGGCAAAAACAAAGAAATACAAAAACATAGAAACACAAAACATAGAATGCCCACCCTAGTCACACCCTGGCCTAACCAAAATAGAGAATAAAACCTCTCTATGGCCAGGGCGTGACAATTCGGCCATGATTACTACATGTTTAGGTGTAAAAATTGTAAATTGTTTTCCTCATTAATCTACACACAATATCCCACAGTGACTAAGCAAAACTGTTTTTAAGAAATGTTTGCAAATTTATGAAGAAATAAATAATAGAAATACCTTATTTACATAAGGAGACTAGTCAGGATCGAGGGAAAGATAAACGGAGCGAAGTACAGAGAGATCTTTGATGAAAACCTGCTCCAGAGCACTCAGGACCTCAGACTGGGGCGAAGGTTCACCTTACAACAGGACAACGACCCTAAGCACACAGCCAAGACAATGCAGGAGTGGCTTTGGGACAAGTCTCTGAATGTCCTTGAGTGGCCCAGTCAGAGCCTGAACTTGAACCTGATTGAACATCTCTGGAGAGACCTGAAAATAGCTGTGCAGCGACGCTCCCCATCCAACCTGACAGAGCTTGAGAGGATCTGCAGAGAAGAATGGTAGAAACTCCCCAAATACAGGTGTGCCAAGCTTCTAGAGTCATACCCAAGAAGACTGGAGGCTGTAATCGCTGCCAAAGGTGCTTCAACAAAGTACTGAGTAAAGGTCTGAATACTTATGCAAATGTGATATTTAACTTTATTGTTTTTAATAACTTTGCAAAAATGTCTAAAAACCTGTTTTTGCTTTGTTAATATGGGGTATTGTGATGTCATTATGGTGTATTGTGATGTCAATATGGGGTATTGTGATGTCATTATGGTGTATTGTGATGTCATTATGGGGTATTGTGATGTCATGATGGGGTATTGTGATGTCATTATGGTGTATTGTGATGTCATTATGGGGTATTGTGATGTCATTATGGTGTATTGCGATGTCATTATGGTGTATTGTGATGTCATTATGGGGTATTGTGATGTCATTATGGGTATTGTGATGTCATTATGGTGTATTGTGATGTCATTATGGGGTATTGTGATGTCATTATGGTGTATTGCGATGTCATTATGGTGTATTGTGATGTCATTATGGGGTATTGTTGATGTCATTATGGGTATTGTGATGTCATTATGGTGTATTGTGATGTCATTATGGGGTATTGTGATGTCATTATGGGGTATTGTGATGTCATTATGGGGTATTGCGATGTCATTATGGGGTATTGTGATGTCAATATGGGGTATTGTGTGTAGATTGAAAAAACTATTTAATCCATTTTAGAATAAGGCTGTAACGTAACAAAATGTGGAAAAAGTGAAGGGGTCTGAATACTCTCTGAATGCACAACATATACTATATTAAGAAGAGCTCTGAGTAATGATGACTGGGGCCTACTGTACCGGGAAAGAAACCGGCTCTGAGTAATGACGACTGGAGTCTATTGTACCAGGAAAGAAAACAGCTCTGAGTAATGATGACTGAGGCCTACTGTATCAGGAAAGAAACCGGCTCTGAGTAATGATGACTGGGGCCTACTGTACCAGTCTACTGTATCAATCTACTGTACCAGTCTACTGTATCAGTCTACTGTAGCGGGAAAGAAAACTGTGAAACATTATCATCTAAAAAAGG
>NW_022261981.1:9625659-9635659 GCF_002021735.2 Oncorhynchus kisutch | reverse complement strand
CAGAGGGAGGGAGTATCTACCTCACTTGCTTTGTTAACATATGTTTCTCATGCCAATAAAGCCCCTTGAATTGATTTGACAGAGAGTAACAGAAAGAGAGAGAGAGAGAGAGAGAGAGAGAGAGGGAGAGGGAGAGGGTGAGCGAGAGAGAGAGAGAGAGAGAGAGGGAGAGGGTGAAATGTGCGACAGTGGTATGTTTCTTTAACTGGCCGGCGAGGTGATGTAGTATTGATCGTGTCGGCAACACGTTCCCTTTCTCATTAGCTGGTTCAATAAGAAATTAGGTGTGATGCAAACAGGGCCGGCTCGAGGCATAAGCCACATAAGCGGGCACTCAGGTCATGTTGCCCAGGGGGCCCTGGCCTCATGGGGGCTTCCATTGATTTTGTTAGTCCCTCTCAATCAGATATAATTAACATGGCATAAGTCTTGGTCAAATGTGTAGAATTACTGGAAACACAGCCAAATCTTGTGTGTAGGGCCCCCAAAAGGCTATGGCCGGCCCTGGATGCCAACAGCCTTGGCACCAGCCATTATCTAGAACATTAAGGATTTAATTTAATCAGGCGTTGAGGTGAGACGGCTGGGCTAGGAATAGGAAGTGGTAGAACCAATCAGTGGAGTGAGGCGTCCCAAATGGCAACCTATTCCCTTCATAGTTCACTGGTTTTGACCAGAGGTCCCCAAGGGCCCTGGACCAAAGTAGTGCACTATATACAGTGCATTCGGAAAAGTATTCAGACCCCTTCCCTTTATCCACATTTTGTTACGTTATTCTAAAACGGATGAAATAAAATAAAAATCCTCATCAATCTACACACAATACCCTATAATGACATCACAATACCCTATAATGACATCACAATACCCCATAATGACATCACAATACCCCATAATGACATCACAATACCCTATAATGACATCACAATACCCCATAATGACATCACAATACCCTATAATGACATCACAATACCCCATAATGACATCACAATACCCTATAATGACATCACAATACCCTATAATGACATCACAATACCCTATAATGACATCACAATACCCTATAATGACATCACAATACCCTATAATGACAAAGCAAAAATAGGTTTTTAGAAATTCTTGTAAATTTGCACAAAAAAAAGAAAATGCAGAAAAAGCTTATTTATTTACATAAGTATTCAGACCCTTTGCTATGAGACTCGACATTGACCTAGGAACAGTGGGTTAACTGCCTGTTCAGGGGCAGAACGACAGATTCGTACCTTGTCAGCTCGGGGGTTTGAGCTCGCAACCTTCCGGTTACTAGTCCAATGCTCTAACCACTAGGCTACCCTGCCGCCCCAGTTATTACAAGTAATAGGCGCAAACACTGTCGGTGCAAACCTGTGGACGTCTAAACAGTAACGTACTGCTCTGTTATAGACATGTTCCTCTTATCACCCCACACTCCTGCTGAATAGTCCAGAACAGGACACACGCATGTCTGATACCGTTTGGAATACGTAGCATAACCATTATCATCGAGTGGTTTGGTTTGTCCTATAACTCCCCCAAGAGCTCTACTTGCTGAGTCGGCCCGGGGGGGGGGGAAGATGTTTAGCGTATAGAGAAGTAAAGGACCCAGATATTTAGAATTGCTTAGTGAACTCGAGAATTTCTTCTCCAAAATCAAAACTGAAAAATACCTCTATTGATAGCTGTTTATATAAAATAAATGATCTGTCTGGTTGTCAGGTTGATCATTATTCTCCATCTTCTACACCAAGTCATTATCTGTCTGGTTGTCAGGTTGATCATTATTCTCCATCTTCTACACCAAGTCATTATCTGTCTGGTTGTCAGGTTGATCATTATTCTCCATCTTCTACACCAAGTCATTATCTGTCTGGTTGTCAGGTTGATCATTAGTCTCCATCATCTACACCAAGTTATTATCTGTCTGGTTGTCAGGTTGATCATTAGTCTCCATCATCTACACCAAGTCATTATCTGTCTGGTTGTCAGGTTGATCATTAGTCTCCATCATCTACACCAAGTCATTATCTGTCTGGTTGTCAGGTTGATCATTATTCTCCATCTTCTACACCAAGTCATTATCTGTCTGGTTGTCAGGTTGATCATTAGTCTCCATCATCTACACCAAGTTATTATCTGTCTGGTTGTCAGGTTGATCATTAGTCTCCATCATCTACACCAAGTTATTATCTGTCTGGTTGTCAGGTTGATCATTAGTCTCCATCATCTACACCAAGTCATTATCTGTCTGGTTGTCAGGTTGATCATTAGTCTCCATCATCTACACCAAGTCATTATCTGTCTGGTTGTCAGGTTGATCATTAGTCTCCATCATCTACACCAAGTTATTATCTGTCTGGTTGTCAGGTTGATCATTAGTCTCCATCATCTACACCAAGTTATTATCTGTCTGGTTGTCAGGTTGATCATTAGTCTCCATCATCTACACCAAGTTATTATCTGTCTGGTTGTCAGGTTGATCATTAGTCTCCATCATCTACACCAAGTCATTATCTGTCTGGTTGTCAGGTTGATCATTAGTCTCCATCATCTACACCAAGTCATTATCTGTCTGGTTGTCAGGTTGATCATTAGTCTCCATCATCTACACCAAGTCATTATCTGTCTGGTTGTCAGGTTGATCATTAGTCTCCATCATCTACACCAAGTTATTATCTGTCTGGTTGTCAGGTTGATCATTAGTCTCCATCATCTACACCAAGTCATTATCTGTCTGGTTGTCAGGTTGATCATTAGTCTCCATCATCTACACCAAGTCATTATCTGTCTGATTGTCAGGTTGATCATTATTCTCCATCTTCTACACCAAGTCATTATCTGTCTGGTTGTCAGGTTGATCATTAGTCTCCATCTTCTACACCAAGTCATTATCTGTCTGGTTGTCAGGTTGATCAGTATTTCTCCATCTTCTACACCAAGTCATTATCTGTCTGGTTGTCAGGTTGATCAGTATTCTCCATCTTCTACACGAAGTTATTATCTGTCTGATTGTCAGGTTGATCATTAGTCTCCATCATCTACACCAAGTCATTATCTGTCTGGTTGTCAGGTTGATCATTAGTCTCCATCATCTACACCAAGTTAAATATCTGTCTGGTTGTCAGGTTGATCATTAGTCTCCATCATCTACACCAAGTTATTATCTGTCTGGTTGTCAGGTTGATCATTAGTCTCCATCATCTACACCAAGTCATTATCTGTCTGGTTGTCAGGTTGATCATTAGTCTCCATCATCTACACCAAGTCATTATCTGTCTGGTTGTCAGGTTGATCATTATTCTCCATCTTCTACACCAAGTCATTATCTGTCTGGTTGTCAGGTTGATCATTAGTCTCCATCATCTACACCAAGTTATTATCTGTCTGGTTGTCAGGTTGATCATTAGTCTCCATCATCTACACCAAGTTATTATCTGTCTGGTTGTCAGGTTGATCATTAGTCTCCATCATCTACACCAAGTCATTATCTGTCTGGTTGTCAGGTTGATCATTAGTCTCCATCATCTACACCAAGTCATTATCTGTCTGGTTGTCAGGTTGATCATTAGTCTCCATCATCTACACCAAGTTATTATCTGTCTGGTTGTCAGGTTGATCATTAGTCTCCATCATCTACACCAAGTTATTATCTGTCTGGTTGTCAGGTTGATCATTAGTCTCCATCATCTACACCAAGTTATTATCTGTCTGGTTGTCAGGTTGATCATTAGTCTCCATCATCTACACCAAGTCATTATCTGTCTGGTTGTCAGGTTGATCATTAGTCTCCATCATCTACACCAAGTCATTATCTGTCTGGTTGTCAGGTTGATCATTAGTCTCCATCATCTACACCAAGTCATTATCTGTCTGGTTGTCAGGTTGATCATTAGTCTCCATCATCTACACCAAGTTATTATCTGTCTGGTTGTCAGGTTGATCATTAGTCTCCATCATCTACACCAAGTCATTATCTGTCTGGTTGTCAGGTTGATCATTAGTCTCCATCATCTACACCAAGTCATTATCTGTCTGGTTGTCAGGTTGATCATTAGTCTCCATCATCTACACCAAGTTATTATCTGTCTGGTTGTCAGGTTGATCATTAGTCTCCATCATCTACACCAAGTTATTATCTGTCTGGTTGTCAGGTTGATCATTAGTCTCCATCATCTACACCAAGTTATTATCTGTCTGGTTGTCAGGTTGATCATTAGTCTCCATCATCTACACCAAGTCATTATCTGTCTGGTTGTCAGGTTGATCATTAGTCTCCATCATCTACACCAAGTCATTATCTGTCTGGTTGTCAGGTTGATCATTAGTCTCCATCATCTACACCAAGTCATTATCTGTCTGGTTGTCAGGTTGATCATTAGTCTCCATCATCTACACCAAGTTATTATCTGTCTGGTTGTCAGGTTGATCATTAGTCTCCATCATCTACACCAAGTCATTATCTGTCTGGTTGTCAGGTTGATCATTAGTCTCCATCATCTACACCAAGTCATTATCTGTCTGATTGTCAGGTTGATCATTATTCTCCATCTTCTACACCAAGTCATTATCTGTCTGGTTGTCAGGTTGATCATTAGTCTCCATCTTCTACACCAAGTCATTATCTGTCTGGTTGTCAGGTTGATCAGTATTTCTCCATCTTCTACACCAAGTCATTATCTGTCTGGTTGTCAGGTTGATCAGTATTCTCCATCTTCTACACGAAGTTATTATCTGTCTGATTGTCAGGTTGATCATTAGTCTCCATCATCTACACCAAGTCATTATCTGTCTGGTTGTCAGGTTGATCATTAGTCTCCATCATCTACACCAAGTTAAATATCTGTCTGGTTGTCAGGTTGATCATTAGTCTCCATCATCTACACCAAGTTATTATCTGTCTGGTTGTCAGGTTGATCATTAGTCTCCATCATCTACACCAAGTCATTATCTGTCTGGTTGTCAGGTTGATCATTAGTCTCCATCATCTACACCAAGTCATTATCTGTCTGGTTGTCAGGTTGATCATTAGTCTCCATCATCTACACCAAGTTATTATCTGTCTGGTTGTCAGGTTGATCATTAGTCTCCATCATCTACACCAAGTCATTATCTGTCTGGTTGTCAGGTTGATCATTAGTCTCCATCATCTACACCAAGTCATTATCTGTCTGGTTGTCAGGTTGATCATTAGTCTCCATCATCTACACCAAGTCATTATCTGTCTGGTTGTCAGGTTGATCATTAGTCTCCATCATCTACACCAAGTCATTATCTGTCTGGTTGTCAGGTTGATCATTAGTCTCCATCATCTACACCAAGTCATTATCTGTCTGATTGTCAGGTTGATCATTAGTCTCCATCATCTACACCAAGTCATTATCTGTCTGGTTGTCAGGTTGATCATTAGTCTCCATCATCTACACCAAGTCATTATCTGTCTGGTTGTCAGGTTGATCATTAGTCTCCATCATCTACACCAAGTCATTATCTGTCTGGTTGTCAGGTTGATCATTAGTCTCCATCATCTACACCAAGTCATTATCTGTCTGGTTGTCAGGTTGATCATTAGTCTCCATCATCTACACCAAGTCATTATCTGTCTGATTGTCAGGTTGATCATTAGTCTCCATCATCTACACCAAGTTATTATCTGTCTGGTTGTCAGGTTGATCATTAGTC
This sequence comes from Oncorhynchus kisutch, assembly GCF_002021735.2. NCBI lineage: Eukaryota > Metazoa > Chordata > Actinopteri > Salmoniformes > Salmonidae > Oncorhynchus > Oncorhynchus kisutch. The sequence goes on along the minus strand of NW_022261981.1, from coordinate 9,629,968 downwards.
TCCATCATCTACACCAAGTCATTATCTGTCTGATTGTCAGGTTGATCATTAGTCTCCATCATCTACACCAAGTCATTATCTGTCTGGTTGTCAGGTTGATCATTAGTCTCCATCATCTACACCAAGTCATTATCTGTCTGGTTGTCAGGTTGATCATTAGTCTCCATCATCTACACCAAGTCATTATCTGTCTGGTTGTCAGGTTGATCATTAGTCTCCATCATCTACACCAAGTCATTATCTGTCTGATTGTCAGGTTGATCATTAGACTCCACCTGACCGTGCTGCTGCTCCAGTTTCAACTGTTCTGCCTTATTATTATTCGACCATGCTGGTCATTTATGAACATTTGAACATCTTGGCCATGTTCCGTTATAATCACAGCCAGAAGAGGACTGGCCACCCCACATAGCCTGGTTCCTCTCTAGGTTTCTTCCTAGGTTGGCCTTTCTAGGCCACCGTGCTTCTACACCTGCATTGCTTGCTGTTTGGGGTTTTAGGCTGGGTGTCTGTACAGCACTTTGAGATATCAGCTGATGTACGAAGGGCTATATAAATACATTTGATATGATTTTGATTTGATTTGATTCTACACCAAGTCATTATCTGTCTGATTGTCAGGCAGTACTTACATGTGGCTCACTGTGCATTAGTGCCTCGCGTTCTGGCAGCTGTCTGGTAGTACTGAACTCCACCTTGGACGCTATGTTCTTCACCACCAGTTTAACGGTAGCGTAGTCCTTGGCAGAAGACACATTAAAGGGGTAGAGCCCAGTCCCGGACCCCGAGTTCGGCACCGTAGAGAAATGATACGGGGACGGGGTCAAGAGGAGGCCCTTCTTGTCCCCAGTGAGGATATAGGAAGCCATGATGAGGAACATGACGGCGAGGCCGAACAGGAAGCTGTACAGTTTAACCTTCCTGAAGCAGGTCAGGGTGCTCGTACCACATCCCAGGGTGCACCGGGGACAGGGTCCGTGGAGATGGAGAGGGTGGCGTTTCACCTCCAGCACGGCGAACAGGCTCATGGGGCTGTCGTCCACCTGTGGCTTCGGAGGTCTCTTCCTGTAGTCCTCCATCGAGGAACCCAACAGGGTGTATTCGTAGTCCATGTGTGTCATGGTGACAGAGAGGTGGGGTGATGGTGGGCTGGCTAGGTCTGAGGACCCACTGTGGTGGTGGGGTGGTTGGGGTCTGGGTGGTGGGCTGGCTAGGTCTGAGGACCCACTGTGGTGGTGGGGTGGTTGGGGTCTGGGTGGTGGGCTGGCTAGGTCTGAGGACCCACTGTGGTGGTGGGGTGGTTGGGGTCTGGGTGGTGGGGTGGCTAGGTCTGAAGACCCACTGTGGTGGCAGGGTGGTTGGGTCTGAGGACCCACTGTGGTGGTGGGGTGATGGTAGGCTGGCTAGGTCTGAAGACCCACTGTGGTGGCAGGGTGGTTGGGTCTGGGTGGTGGGGTAATGGTGGGGTGGCTAGGTCTGAGGACCCACTGTGGTGGCAGGGTGGTTGGGGTCTGGGTGGTGGGGTGATGGTGGGCTGGCTAGGTCTGAGGACCCACTGTGGTGGCAGGGTGGTTGGGTCTGGGTGGTGGCGTGGTGGTGGGCTGGCTAGGTCTGAGGACCCACTGTGGTGGCAGGGTGGTTGGGTCTGGGTGGTGGGGTCTGGGTGGTGGGGTGATGGTGGGGTGGTGGAGGCCCGGCTAGGTTTGCTCAGCCTCAGAGACTTGGTGGTGGAGGAGAAGGAGAGGTGGTGGTGGTGGTGGTGGTGGAGGAGAAGGAGAGGTGGAGGAGACGCCAGTGAGATGGGAAGAGGAGCCAGTGAGATGGGAAGAGGAGCCAGTGAGATGGGAGGAGGAGCCAGTGAGATGGTAGGAGAAGTATGATGGTTGTGGCCCAGGAGGATCATCCATACTGGGGGTGGGATACTGCGTGCAGACAGACCACCTCCTCAACCACTACTGGAGCCCTGGAAACAGGAAGAAGAAGAGGGATGAGTGACAGAGAAGAAGGAAGTGGACTTCTAGTAGAACTTCCTGTTTCCTCTTAAAAATGACTTTATACTTAAGTTTCTAGCTGATTCATCCACAATCAAAAAAATGCTGGATTAAAAACAACCCAATTTGGGTTATTTAGTAACCCAACACTGGGTTATTTAGTAACCCAGGACTGGGTCAATACTGGACAGAACACAGGCTGGGTTATTTAGTAACCCAACACTGGGTTATTTAGTACCCCAACACTGGGTCAATACTGGACAGAACACACCCTGGGTTATTTAGTAACCCAACACTGGGTTATTTAGTACCCCAACACTGGGTCAATACTGGACAGAACACACCCTGGGTTATTTAGTAACCCAACACTGGGTTATTTAGTAACCCAGGACTGGGTCAATACTGGACAGAACACAGGTTGGGTTATTTAGTAACCCGGCACTGGGTCAATACTGGACAGAACACATGCTGGGTTATTTTGACCCAGCCAGTAAGGCTGTGTGAATAACTAAACAAGATAGGTTGTTGGGATTACCCAATTAACCATCAGCTGGGTATATTAAGTTTCATGCTGGGTCGACCAGTCAGCTGGGTATATTAACTTTCATGCTGGGTTGACCAATCAGCTGGGTATATTAACTTTCATGCTGGGTTGACCTATCAGCTGGGTATATTAACTTTCATGCTGGGTTGACCTATCAGCTGGGTATATTAACTTTCATGGGTCTTTTTTAATGTAATCCTTAGGTTGTTTTCAGGACGAATGGCTTATTAGGGGGCGTGGCTTTCAGCTAGATCTTATTGGCCACCCGTGAGAGTAAATATAGTTCCTGTTCATCAATGTTAAATATTATATATGGCAAATTCAAATGTTTTTTTTGTTTTACACAATCTTCTATTATATTAAAATGATGAATGACTTACTATAATAAGGTACACCACCTTGTTGTTACCAAACATTTACATTTTAGGGAACTCATACACTTCTGTAAGCGTCATTAAATCTGCATAAAATGTCAATGTTTGACCTTAATGTGATAACTATACAACAGAACAGATTAACAGGAATGGCGTTTACTCTCACGGGTGGCTGAAAATAACTATTCCGAAAGCCACGCCCCCCCTACTAATCATAACCCAGCACCATACCCAGCACCCATTACCCAGCACCCATAACCCCGCACCCATAACCCCGCACCCATCACCCAGCACCCATCACCCAGCACCCATCACCCAGCGCCCATCACCCAGTGCCCATCACCCAGCACCCATAACCCAGCGCCCATAACCCAGCGCCCATCACCCAGCACCCATAACCCAGCACCATTCACCCAGCACCATTTACCCAGCACCCATAAACCAGCGCCCATCACCCATCACCCAGTGCCCATCACCCAGCACCATTTACCCAGCACCATTTACCCAGCACCCATAAACCAGCGCCCATCACCCATCACCCAGTGCCCATCACCCAGCACCATTTACCCAGCACCATTTACCCAGCACCATTTACCCAGCACCATTTACCCAGCACCCATAACCCAGCAGTTTTTAAAAGAAAACAGCCCAACTGAGTGGCCCAACACCCTGCAACCCAACAACAGGGTCGTACAAATAACCCATCATTGTGTTTAGATTGTACAGCTGCTTGTGACCTGGAAGAGGAAGAATTGAATAAGTGTGAACAAAGAACTACGCCAGGTTTCATCCAATCACAGACTCTTCCACCGAAACTGACTAGCGACGTTTCCCCCTTTAAAATCAGTTGACAATTCCGTCCAATTCATCCTGATCCAAAGCAGTGGAAGTGATTATATGGAGAAAACCTCTCAATCACAACAGCAATGAAACACATAATACATTATACATACACTTCCATTGTAGACCAACTGTTGTTCCTGCTGAATCCATAACTTTAAAGTTCTTTCTCACTGCGGCTAAAGTCAGTCTCTCTCCTCTCTCTCTCTCTCTCTCTCTCTCTCTCTCTCTCTCTCTCTCTCTCTCTCTCTCTCTCTCTCCTCCTCCTCTCTCTCTCTCTCTCTCTCTCTGAGGCTACAGTCTCTCTCTGAGTCAGTCTAGTAAAGCTCCCTCTCTCTCTGTCTCCTCCCCCCCCCTCTTGTCTTGTCTTATCATACTAGCAGCAGACGTGACTACAACGTCCCAAAAGCTGTAATTGATGCAGATATTCCGCCACAGAGCGGATCGGGCTGTACTCAGGATGTTGCTTACATCCTGGTAAAAGTGCTGACTATCTGATACATCTCTCTCTGTGTGTGTGTTTGTGTCTGTATGCTTGAGTCAGGAACCAGGTAACAGAG